>NC_072004.2:52417500-52455000 GCF_028885655.2 Pongo abelii | reverse complement strand
TCAGAGTGACTTGGGTTCATATCCCAGTGCTGCCTCTCAGCAGCTATAGGGTAGGGTTATTTAATCTCTCTTGGCCTCGGTTTATTTATCTGTAACATGGGTATGCTGATACCTGTCTCAGAGGCATATTATTGGGAGGATTAAGCTCCTTCCCTTGTCCCATTCCCCGGTGGGGCAGAGTTTGGAGTTAAGCCACAAGGAAGGTAGAAAAGAGGGAGGTAAGGGTGCAGCACACCAACATGGCACGTGTATACATATGTAACAAACCTGCACGTTGTGCACATGTACCCTAGAACTTAAAGTATAATAATAAAAAACAAATAAATAAAATAAATAAAAAAACTATTAACAGAAAAAAAAAAAAAAAGAAAAAGAGGGAGGTAAAAGCCAGAAGCTCACTCTGGGCCCGCAAATGAATGTCTGATTAAGTCCTCCTCTCGACGTCTGGGTTGGCTATCAGGGCTGGCCACGACACTCCCTCTCACCTGTGCGGCACTTCACAGTCTACAAAGCTATTGCGCGACTAGCCTCCCAGCAAATTCTCATCAGCCACACGCTGGGTTAGGAAAGTGGGTCCAGGAGGAACCTGGTTTGGAAAGGGGGAGTGTTTCTACTATAAAGACACATGTACACGTATGTTTATTGCAGCCCTGTTCACAATAGCAAAGACTTGGAACCAACCCAAATGCCCATCAGTGATAGACTGGATAAAGAAAATGTGGCACATATACACCATGGAATACCACACAGCCATAAAAAAATGAGTTCATGTTGTTTGCAGGGACATGGATGAACCTGGAAACCATCATTCTCAGCAAACTCACACAGGAACAGGAAACCAAACACCGCATGTTCTCACTCGTAAGTGGGAGTTGAACAATGAGAACAGACGAACACAGGGAGGGGAACATCACACACCAGGGCCTGTCGGGGGTAGGAGGCCGGGGAGGGATAGCATTAGGAGAAATACCTAATGTAGATGATGGGTTGATGGGTGCAGCAAACCACAGTGGCACGTGTATACCTACGTAACAAAGCAGCACATTCTGCACATGTATCCCAGAACTTAAAGTATAATAAACAATAATAATAATAATAATAATAATAATAATAAAGAAAGGGGGAGTGCTCCCTGTATCATGCAGGGCTGAAGCCCAGACATCTGACTCCTCCCGGCATGCCCTTCTTCATCCATGTGGCCTTTCTGGGTGACGAGAGATGTCACTGGGATCCAGAAAGGGTCACTCCAACTGGCCAGAAGCAGGGATTCACCCACTTATGCCAAGACTGAAGGTGGGTCTTTGCATGTTGAGGCGCCAGGGCCCCTTCAGCTGGAGCAAGATTGCCTCCAGGTCAGAGGCCACAGCACCCATAGCTCTTGTGTCCCTTCCTTTGGCATCTCAACACTGCCCCCACTCTTGGATACTCACGCAGGGTGTTTGATCATTTCAGATTGCCTCAGCATCCCCTTCCACAAAGCAAGGGGGTATGCTGAGATGGCCCTAAAACCCTTTCAACCTGATATTCTAGGATTTTGGAGGTCCTCTGCAGAGCGCTGGCCCCACTTCTCCACTGACAGGCAACCACAGAAAGCCTTGGTTTTCCTCCTCCTTGGGGGAGCTGTCCCACCTGTGATGGCCTAACGGGTCCTGCTCACCCTCAGACCTTTCTCACTGATTCAACGTCATCTTCCACCCCCACCCCGACCTTCCCTGGGATAGTGACGAACCACCAGACATGGTCCGCAAGAGACCCAGCCTCGGAAAAAGTTCTCCATCACCCTGATCAGACCAAAGTCGATTTGGAGGCCAGGGGGAGGACGGGAGCCAATGGCGTTTAGTAAAAAGAGCTCAAGTGGGTTATCTTCAGGGAGGGGCATGTGGCTGCAGAATGGATGTCTGTCCTGGGGACTCTTGGGGCTCACTGTTTCTTCCCTACCACTGCACCCCACACCAGGGCCAGCAGGGCATGTGGGAGGGAGTCTGGAAGCAAGTGAAAAGAACCCTCTGCTTAGTGCTCTTCCTCCCAGCAAAAATAAAACTACCACGGTTGGAGGCCTCCCTGGGCCAGGCACAGTGCTAAGCCATTGACTTGCATGATTTCCATTTAAAGGGGGTGGCATTTGCTCCATTTTTTATCTCTAATTGCTGTGGGCATCTTGAGCTGGGCCTGGTCAGCTTTGGGACTGAAGATCAGCCAATTCTGGCCATGGAATAGGAAGGTTGCAGTACACGGTGAGGAAAATGCTGCCCACTGTGTCCCACCAATCAGCACACACGTGCACATGCGCGCACACACACACACATGCACACACACACACACATGCACACACACACACACACACACACACATCCCTCTCCTCTCTCTTGGCCAGATGGATGCTGGCTCCATCAGCCTGGGCTGAAGCTAGATCCAGGGAGAGGAGGCTACCTCTAGGAAGGCTACAGGTAAAAAGCTAAAGGAATCAGGGACATGAGTGGGGCAAATTCTCAGCTTTCAATGACAAGAACATTGCCTCCAAACCAGCAATTCTGGGTGCCCATGAAACTCGAGGATAGAGAAAAGGGACACTGGTGAAGTGTCTGCTTTTTATCCCACTAATGCCTCTTGAGAAGTGATATCCCTCTAAAGCCAAAGTTCCTGAGATGAGGTTTAACATGGCCACTTTGGAAGAAAAAAAAAACCCTCAGCTCCAGGAATGTAACAACAGAAGATAATTAAGGTCTAATAAGGTCAGTGTTCCACCTTAACACCTTTTCAGTTCCAGTTAAAACCTCTACTAATTTGCCAAGAAAAACCAGCCTCACTTGGGTCTTATTATTTGAATCACGTTCTGTCTCTTAATTTAAATGAGAGACTCACATAAGGATTTTTTTTTTATTTTAAATTACAATGCCGACTTTCTTCCAGTTGATTACGGTATATGACTCTCTGTTGGAAGGCCATTATTTTTTGCTATGATTTACAAAGCATTTAAAGCGAAATCAATGTAATAAATATCGAAGTATTGTAATAGATAATTCCATATATTTAACTGGAGACACAGCACAGCCCTAGTTCAGGCAGTCAGGAGATGAGCAGGGTGAGGACGGGGTCCGGGAGACACCTGGTATCCACTCTTCTCTTTTCTCCCCTTTTCTTTTCTCTATATTCATTTAGCTAGTATTCACCCAGCCCTCCCTAAGATTCTGCACACTGGACTTGGGACTGTGGGGAGTCATGGGTGCTCAAGATGCATCATCCAGGGGCCGTGGACTGTTTGAAGAAATTCCTCTGCAACAACTGGCTCATGAATACTGGAGGCCACCATGGGCGGAAGGCTACACTAACACCGTCTAAGGAGCTGTGATGAGAAAAGATTCTCATCACAGTGGAGGAGAGGTCTGGGTGGGGGGCAGGTCAGGAAAGGCTTTTGCTGGCATCTCTTCCTTTCTTCTTTCTGCTCCTCCCTTCCCCTTCTTAACTCCTCCTTTCCCTCCTCTTCCCCTGCTCTGCCCTCCTCTCATTCCTGTCTCTTCCCTCCCTGGACTGAGCTGTCTCTAGGCCTCTGGCGGCAACCAGCGCATACTGGCCTCTGACTGGACAAGCTCAGCTCAGGACAATCAGCCCAGCATTTGCAGCCGTGAAAGCCCCTGAGGAGGGGAGAAGTGTGAAGGTGGATAGGGTGCCCAGCATTCATCTGCCCTCTCAAGTGTGTGACCTTGTGTTCACCCCAGTGACAGAGCCCACAGCAGTGTTTGCAGGGCCAGTGGCTTTGAGCCTGCCTGCCCCGGGGCAGGGAGCAAATTTCAAGCTGCCTTCCTTCCTGTGCACCCCCATCTCAAAAAGGACCCAGAAGCAGGTTCCTTTCCAGCTAGCCCCTGACCTGCCACTCCATGAGGAGCACCCCCAGCCCCGCCACTTCTTCCTGGCCTCAGAGCTATTGTGTGGGGGTCACACATCTGCTCCCAGGTGGGCTCTGCTCCCAGGTTCCTGGCTGGATTCAGAAACTCATGCCCACCAGTGAGGGGGCCACACATGGGCCACCAGCCTATGGGTGGGTCCAGATAACACATCGCCACTGCAGGTCATGTGTTCTGTCTGCAGAGCTATTCGAGTGCCATGGGATCTTAATAAGGGCTTTGTGGACTCAATGCTGCAGCTCGTGATGGGGTGTGGATAGCACACTTTTAGCAGATCCCAGAGAAGGAAGATGTATGGTCCCTTGCCGTACCACCCCAAGCCTGAACCCAAAGCCCCAAGTCCCTAGCTCTGAATAGATTTCACCATAAATCCCAGCAGGGGACGCGCAGAGGGAAAGGGAGCAGAGAAAAGAGATTTACAGTGAACTTGCTTCCTGACACCTCTTTGGCCCGTCCCATAAAATAACAATATCATCAGATAAATCATACAGAGTCTCAGGGGACCTTCCCCTTGTCTTTGTGGGGTCTTTGAGGGGAAATAAGGAGACATGGTCAGGTCCACCCAGCTGTGTTCTCCCTGGCAATATCAGTTCCAGCTGTCATGAGGACGTCTCAGATTTAATCCCTGGGCTATGTGTGGGGTGGTGGGGTAGGAATGAGGTAGGGAAGAAGAGTGTTGGCTATGGACACCCAAGAGACAGCATGGCATAAGAGATTCAGCATGAGCTTTGAGCAAATCCCGGCTCAAATTCCTAGCTGTGTGACCTCAGACAAGTTACTCAGCCTCTCTGGGCCTTGGTTTATTTCTCTGTAAATGCAGGGCATGGAATATCTACATGACAGGATACGTGTGAGGAGTTATTGAGAATAGTGTATGCCAAAGCTGGTGTATCGTAGGTACTTAAAGTACGGGAACTATCGTAGCCACAAATGTTTTCTCTCATCTAGGATATAAAATGCTATGGCCGTGTTCCCAGCAGAGGGAATCAAATGCTGAGCCCTCTGCAGAGACACCACACTCCCTTGTCCTCTCTGGCTATTGTCTCAGCCTTGGTCTTTGAGCTTAGAAAGGCAGAGCTCCCCATTAACTCACAATGTGACTGTAAACAAGTTTCTTCCCCTCTCCAGGCCTGTTTCGCATCTATAAAATGAGGAGGTGGAAAGTACTTGGTCTTTAAGGCCCAGTCCATTGTAAGATAAAATCTCAAATCAGGAGAAATTTCTAACTGTAACCAAAGGGAGCAGGCAGGACCCAGACGCTGCAGGCAGTGAAGCCAGCTGAGACTGGCATGGTCATGCAGCCTGGGGCGGACGCTGTTGCCATCCTAGGAAGGGACTGTAGGGCTCCATCCAGCCGGTCCCACAACTCTGACCACCCCAAGTGAGAGATTCCTCTGCCTGCAGCCTGCATGGCCGTGGACACAGTCTGCGGCATTGCACCAAGGGACCTTCGTCCAGAGGGAGGGCTGTGTTTCCAGAGCTGGGAGCTGGGTGGGTGAGGCTCCATCCCGGCTCATGCGTCGTACCTGGAGCAACCTCGTACTTCCCTTCCTGCCTGTGCGGTCTCCTCCTCTCGCCAGTCCTCCCCAACCCTGTTTTTTCCCCTTCCTTTAGCATCTTCAGCTATTAAGGATGATAGCTTGGGCTTGGGCTCCAGTCTTCCAGCCTCTGCCCTCTCTCTCTCTCTTCATCCTTCCTTCTTTCCTTTCTCCTCTTGCTTTTCCATCTTCTCCTTGTACTTCATTTCCTCCTCTCTTTCCTTCCTTCTCCAGTTCCTCCCTTTTCCTCCTTCACTGTTTGATTTTTAGCCCTCTGTTTGATTTTTTCTTTCTCTTCTCCACTCTTCATTTATTTCTTTTCATCCTCCTCCCGGTCCTTTTTTCTGCTTTGTCACCTCCTTCGTTTTCTTCTCTCTCTGGCTGACTCAGGGGAACGGAGGTGGGCTTATCTGGAGGGAGTGAGTGAGTGTGTTGGGAGGTGAGGGTGGAGGGCTGGAGGGGGGCAGTGATCTGGCCTGAGCCCCTCCAGTATCGCTCCAGCCCCAGCCGCGGGAGGATCAGGAGTTCACCCGCAGGGCAGCTGTCAGCGGCTCAGTGGATGGATGAGTGAAAGTGTAGGGGGTGGGGAGATGAAGTTGCTGGAGAAGGGGCCCTTTTTAAATAAAAATGAAAGGAGCTTGGCGGATGAGGTGACAGGGACTGTTTCGTAATAAGCCCTGTCCAAGGCACCTCTGCCAGGGGACCCAGCCCTGCTGCCCACCTCCCTCCAGTCCTGTGCCCTGTCTCCATCCCCAAAGTTTCTTTCAGCACAGAGCCTGTTTGTTTCTCTGATCTTCTGGGCAGGCCAGAGAGCAGGCAATCCCCTACACTCAACTCCCCAGAACCACCCCCCGCCCAGCCTTCCCCATCTCCCACAGTGGGGCGGCTGGGATTGGAACCCTGGGCAACCTGCTCACAGAGTGATGTCTGGGCAGATTAGCACCCCAAAGCTGGCAGGCCTATTAGGAGGCCTTTGTGGGGGAGGGGGCCAGGGAGGCGAAAGGGATTTTCCATTCTCTGAGCAACTGGATTACAGTCAGGGGATCAGGGAAGAACTGCTACTTAAGCTGCCTCTGCCCTGGCTCTGCGCCTCTCACGGGCTCAGCAGGGATCTTACCAAGCCCTGCCTTGCCTGCTTTTGAAGAATCTTTATGTAACTTGAGTCAGGTTTAGGGGCAAAACCAAGTCTCATCTCCTCCTGCCCAGCCCTGAGTTATTACACCAAACAGGAGCTCAAGAGGGCTCCGCTTGCCACCACCTCTGCCAAGCCTCACCTTCCACAGAGCCCCCAGGTCTGGAGGTGGATCTGGAAGGTGTGACTCAGAATGGTGAAGTGACTTGCTCTGAGTCACACCGCGAGTGAAAGGCAACCAGGGTAGCTACCTGACTGTGGACTGGATTTATGGGAGCATGTTCTCTGAAGAGTGAGCCAGGGACTGGAAGGGGCCCAAGACTCTGCTGTTCCCCCTACAAGAAGGAAGTTTGCAGTCTGGACACGGTGGCTCACACCTGTAATCCGAGTACTTTGAGAGTCTAAGGCAGGATGATTGATTGAGTCCAGGAGTTCAAGACCAGCCTGGGTAACATAGGGAGACATCTCTATAAAAAATTTAAAAATTAGCCAGGCATGGTGGCATGTTCCTGTGGTCCCAGCTACTTGGGAGGCTGAGGTGGGAGGTTAGGTTGGGCCCATGAGTTGGAGCCATGATAATGCCACTGCACTCTAGCCTGGGTGACAGAGCAAGACTTTGTCTCAAAAAAAAAAAAAAAAGAAGGAAGTTTGTTCCTGAGTTTTTTGTCAGCCCAACATATGCTTTAGAGGGAGGGGAACCCTACTCCCATTTGTTCTCTCAGGCTGCAGAAGACCAGACCACAGTGGATGGTGAAGAAGAGGAGAGATGTGGAGAAGATTAAGTTGAAAGAGTCCCAAGTCTTAAAGCCTACTCCCAGCCTTATCACTAACTTGCTGTGTGACCTTGGACAAACCACCTCTCCTCTCTGAGCTTCAGTTTTCTTATCTGCAAAATGGAGATGAAAACTTCTCTTTCAAGCATTGCCTCGAAGGGTGAATAAGACAAGGTACTAGAAGAGCATCAGGCACAGCCCCTGGCACATACAGCTGCTCCATCAATAATAGTGGAAGCAAAGTCTTTTCCCCAGGAGCTGCTGGAAGCAGAATCTTCCACCCAGGAGCTGTGCCCACTCCCTAGGATAGGAGGCTCTGCTACACAGCCAGGCAACTGGTTCTTCCCACCAGGAGGGCAAATCCATCAGATTCAGCAAGATTGGCCTCCCCGGCCTGGCATAAGGTTACAGGGGGGTCATGACCCCATACCTTAGGTCCACTTTCTAGAAACAGTTCACACACAAGAGGCCCAAAGACCCCCACCCTAGCCCTGTGTGGCCCCTGAAGGCCTTTTGCTGACAAAGTGGTCATCTCTGACCTTCCTGATGGCCTGTGCTCCTTCCAGCCAGAAAATGTCTGTGATCCTGTGACCCCTAGAAGCCCTGCCTTGCTAATGGTTTTATGATCTTCCCTACAGAATTCTCTCTTTGCCTTCTATACCTCTCAGCCCCTTTCAGTAGGTCCTAGTCAAAATAAACAACGTTTATGACCAGAGCAAGATTCAAGGTCTGCATTGCAAACAAATGCAGAGCTCTTTGAAGGTGCCTGGGGAATCCATCACTTCCTGGGGTGTGACGTTCCCCAGGCCCAAGGGGAGGTGGGCCCTGGGAAGGGACTCAAGCCTGGGAAGCTGGGCCCTGGATCACAGTTTAGAATCTGAGGATCCCCTGCTGCCTCTCCCTCCTCAACACCAAACTCATCCTCTATGCAAAAGGAGAGGGGAGGGGAGAAGAAGGACTGGGCATGGCATAAAAGGTCCGCTGTGCCCAGCAACCTCTCCTACGCTATGTTCAAGACCACCTTGGTGGCCAGGACTTGATTCTGTATGTCATCAGGGGAGAAGACAAAATGAAAGGGAGGGGGGAAAATACAGAGATAAACAAAGACACAGGCAGCAAACAGGAGTGAATGAAAGGGTTAGAGACCAAACCCACGGGTCTCAGCCTTGATCCCTACTCTGGCACTCACCTGGACAGAAGAGCCGCCACCATGGCCAGGTTGGGACAACTTTCCTAAAGAAAACTCATCCAAAACTCTGCAGGCCAGTGTAGCTAAAGGGAGAGAGGGAAAGAGAGAAGCAGGCTCCCGTCTGAGTTTCTCTCGGAGGCCTGAGTGAGTGAGAGTGATTACATGGAGGGAAAAGTGGAGGCCCTCCATGGAGAATGAAAACCCTCTCCTCCATCCCACCGCAGATGAGAGGCAGAAGCCCTCCCCCATACTCTCCTAAACATCCTCCAACAGAGAAGGGGCCTGCAGGCTGCAGCTCAGGATGTCTTGACTCAGTTTTGCCTTCTGCACGCTACTGTGGATGAGAGGCAGTCTTCTCTGGCAAGTGTGGTCACAGAGCAGGTTTGTTTTCAAGGGGGACTGGCCCTGCCTGGGGAACTGTTAGTGGAGAATATTAATGTGGGTTTCCCAAAGGCCCAGGTCTGAGAGCAGCTTTCTAGGACACGCAGCTCAATGCGTTCTTCAGCACCATGCCAGCCTCCAGAACTGGGGCACGGGCCTGGGGGCTAGTGTTCTCTGACTCACAGCTGGGCTTGGGGGGTGGGGGGAGAAAACTTTCCTCCTGGAGCCTGTGTCTTATCATTTACCCTGCTAAAAATATTATGCCATCCAACAGGTTGGGTGAGGAGCTAGCCAGGAAATATGTGTAGGTAGCAAAGGTATCTATCACATTTATCAGATCCCCACGTATAGTATTTGTATATGTGGCATATAATTGTTTGATGAGTGCGTCAGAGAGAGATAAATTGGAAAGGAAACAAAGACACAGAAAGAGAGCTGGAAATGCAAGTATGAGTGTTTCCAGGATAAATATACTTTGTTTGAAATTATTCTTTGCCTAAACTGAAAGAATAATAATTTTTAATAACCTTTAATGACCTTATACAAGTAAATGTAGATGTTTCAGCAGGGCGCCCTGGTACCCAGCACAGTGCTTTTTGTATGGAAAGTCCTCCATGTCATAGAGCTTTTGGTCTAGAAGAGCCTTGGAGACCATCTCAGCCACTGGGTCTCAACCTTGGTTGAACATAGAATCACCTGGGGAGCTTCAAAAAAAAAAAAAAAAAGATGCAAGGGACTCATCTCCCAGAGATGCTGATCTAACTGGTCTGGGGTGGAGCCCAGACATCCGTATTTTTTGAAAGCTCCTCGGATGATTCCTCTGTGCATCCAAGGTTGAGAACTGCCCATCCAGGCCCATTCTTTTTTTTATTTTTTATTTATTTTTTTTGGGACAGTGAAGTGGCGCGATCTTGGCTCACTGCAACCTCCGCCCTCTGAGTTCAAGCAATTCTCCTGCCTCCCGAGTAGCTGGGATTACAGGTGCCTGCCACCATGCCTGGCTAATTTTTGTATTTTTAGTAGAGACGGGGTTTTGCCATGTTGGCCAGGCTGGTTTCAAACTCCTGACCTCAGGTGATCCACCCGCCTCAGCCTCCCAAAGTGCTTGGATTACAGGCATGAGCCACCACGTCCAACCCGAGGCCCGTTCTTTACAGATGTGCAAACTGAGACCTAGAGAGCAGGTTGCCTAGATCCACACAGCTAACTGGCAGCAGAATCAGGATCAGAGAAGCTGATCAGGCATCCTGACTCTTATATACCTCTCTGACATGTTTGTCAAATGAGCAAATAAAAGGTTGATCCTCTTTTGGAGGCATCTGTCTGCAGAGACCAGCTACCCAACCCCCTCTCCCACTCCTACGTTTTCATATTATTTTCATCAGAGGCTAGACAGGCTGGCATCTTGACCCTGATCCTCCAGGCTTCCCATCCTGAAGGCCTCAGAGTTCATAGGGCAAACACACAGTTCCCAGGTCAAAAAAACTGTCCACCAGGTCTGGAGCCTCCAAGAGTAACAGAGCAGCTGCTGCTCCATGGCCATACGGAGCGTGTCAGTGAATGTTAGTGTACTCCCCAGAGCAGGGGTGGAGGAGTGTGCATGTGTGTGTGCAAATGTGCACATGCACACAAATGCACATTTCAGGAGGAGACTGGGCAGAACAGTCTCCTGTATGTGGGCACACATCCTTCCGGGCACATCAGCACTTGGCAGTGAGAGTACCAACATGTGTACACATACATGTCGACATGTGGGATGATACGCATATTGCTGTTAGCATCTGTCTATGCAGCAGGATAGGTAAGTGTGTGAGAAAATGTGTAAATGTAACAAAGACTTTGAAAAGCGGACTGTAGTGTGCTGCTACATATATCTAGAATCGTGTACCAGTACAGAAATCTGAATCTACATTTCTAAAATCTACATTTACACTTACCTGTGAAGGCATATATACGAAAATATGTACATGACTGGGTGGCCATGTGACTAAGTGTGACTGGCAGTCTGTGTTTGCAGGATGCAGGTTTACGTGAGACAGAAAGGTTTCTGCTGTTTCTATCACACTTCCCCTAAGTAATCACTGGGAAATATATATGTTGGAAAACTGTATCTTTCATGCTTAAATATATCTCAGCATCTATAAATGAAACATGATATTGTGCCAACTGAGATGCTACACATTAACGTTGTTTATCATTGATAGAATTAAATAACCCATGCAAGGCCCTGGTAGCATTTCTTACAATTTTATTTAACACTGTTTTGGCCAAGCAGCACTTGGCAAACACACATACACACTGTGGCTTACTGTAACAAATGCACGATTTGTAGGACATAATACACAACACAAGAAAAGTATAACAAAAGAGTGTCATCTAAAAATTCCAAGTGACCCCCGTCTTTCTTTGGGGCTCATCTTATTCCCCTTCCTTCCCCAAACCTGATGAAAACCCATCCCTTCACACTTCCCTAGGAGGTCTCTGCATTCGTGCTAAAGACAGATAAAGTGGAGGGTGAGGATTTGAGGTAGGGGAAGAGATAACACTCCAAGACCTGGTCTCTGGAATGTGTCTACTCCTCCCCAGTCTGTCAGAGGCAGGCCCAAGCCCCAGCATGTGTTAAAACTGAGAGACCAAAGAAAGCATTTTTTTATAGGTTCTGCAGACCCTCAACATTGACTGACATAGTTACTCATTCAGAAGGAGGAAAAGGAGCTTTGTACTTATCAGATTGGTAAATCCTTCATTAAAATATTCATATAAATAGTTCCTTGCTTTTATTTATTTTCTCTTTTTTTTTTTTTTTTTTTTTGAGATGGGGTCTCACTCTGTCACCCAAGCTGGAAGGCAGTGAGTGGCATGGTTCTCAGCTCACTGCAACCTTTGCCTCCCGGACTCAAGTGACCTCCCACCTCAGCCTCTCGCCTACTTTTCTTTCTTATGGGGAAACTATATCCTTCCTGGAGCCTAAATGAGAACAACCTTGCATACAGTTACAGGCTTGCCAGCTCACCTTTCAAAATGTGTGCTGGTCAATGGACTAGAATGTTAGCTAAATTATGAATGGCCTGAGGGAAAAGAAAAACTAAGAGCTGGGAAGCTGGGGTCTTCATCTACACAACCAAACTTGAACATGAGCAAGATGGTAGGACCACCAATAACTATCCTGCAAGCTGAAAATGCAAAGTGCTTCCTTCCTTACCAGCCACTGGGCAGTGAAAAAAAATCACATTTAGTCCCCTGAATAGATGGCACTTGCAGATCTTTTCAAACTTGCCAAGGACTTCTTCATCTCCCAAGACTCAGGCCAAGATCCCACAGGGAACCTCAAAGCTCTGTTCCCTAGGATCTGTATTTTTGTGTTTTTTTTTAAATTTTTTTTTAAGTTTTTATTTTTGGAGATGAGGTCTCACTATGTTGGCCAGGCTGGTCTGGAACTCCTAGCCTCAAGCAATCCTCCCATCTTGATCTCCCAAAGTGCTGGGATTACAGGCCTGAGCCAAGGTGCCCAGCCCCTAGGATCCGTTTTTAACCATCCCTGGGCTTCATTTTGGCACAGCAGTACCAAGATTGAGACAAGAAACTCTTCCCTATGCTTGCTTTCCTATGTTCTAAGTTTCTCTCGCTACTTTTTCTCCTATGGAGACCCCTTAGGACTGTAAAATAAAGGAGGCCAAGTCCAATTTAAACAGCAATTGGACTTAACTCCACCCCTGTGCCCCAAATCCTCTGCCACTAGCAACGAAGCAGTCATCAGAACTGTCTTTTTAGACAGCCCCCGGCCCCTCTCCAAGGACCAGCAGGGCTATCAGCCAACCTGTTTGGGGGACAGCTGAATGTCAACACCAGAAAGTATTGTATCATCTTCGCACCGCTGGAGTCAGGAAGTGGGCTCTCCAGAGCCTGGTGCCAGGGCCTGTCTCCTGAGTGAATACAGAAGGAAAAAAAGTTTCCTAACATTTGGATTCAAAGTGAGAACGGTGAATAGCACCCATCATCACTGTGAGTGCAACCCCAACAAACAGACACGCGTGCGTACACACACACACACACACACACACACACACACACACACACACACACACACACACACACACACACACACACACACACACACACACACACACACACACACACACACACACACACACACACACACACACACACCCCCTGTCCATGCAGACAAAATCATGAATCATCTCCATGGCTGAACGTTTTAGCGTTCAGTAATATTCTCAGAGGCCCAAGGTTTTCAGCCAAATCCCAGGTCTGTGCACAAGGACACTGCATAAATCCCTCCCCTTATGAAAGGCCAGTCTGAGCAGATGGGACCACTCTTAAGTAAACTGTAGAGCCCTCCCTTCATCCATCTCGGAAGGAGCAGCGGGGGGGCTGGCCCTCTCAGCCCCGAGAGCAGAGAGCGGCAGAAGCTGTTAATTCTTGAGGCTAATGTTCACATCTCCAACTTATCTCTCCGAGGGGAAGTGTCCATTTGACCACACGATCCTCCCTCCCCTCCCCTCCCCCAAGGGGAAATCAAATCTTGAAGTGAGACCGGAGGAGCTGCTGCGGAACGTGAGCACGGGAGAGCTGGTGGGGGTAGGAGGCGGTGAGGGGCCGAAAGGCTCCTCAAACCCAGCTTCTTTCCATGCTAAGGCTAGGGAAATAACCTCATGGCAACTACACTTTCCGATAACCCGCCTCATTAATATTTATTAAACAAAAGATTTTTTTAAAGAAGAAAGGGCCAGATAATTAAACACTCAGCGGAGGTAGATGGCATCAGTTGGGCTTCCTCCACCCTGTTCTCGGTGTGGCCCCCACCCGCAGCCTAAGCCGAATGTGTACCTTGTACCATCAACCTCCCCAGCCCCTGCTCATCTCCCCAGGTGTGTCAGGAAGACACAAGGCAGGTGGAAGGAGAAAGAGACAGACTCGGGCACCCCAGGTGCTCACCAGGAAATGCACAGACTGTGAAATTATACCAGGGCTGGACAACTTACCACCACACTGGAACCCTTGGGGTACTGAAATAATTAACTTGCTAATCAGCTACACCTTGCTCTTTCTTTCTTCCTGGAAAAAAACAATTGCAAATCGCCTTCCCATCAGGTTCCCATGTCAGTCACTTGGAGACCAACAATGCTTTTGAAGAAATACACTCTCTGCCGCCATGTAGACTGAAATGGGTCATACCAAGTCAGGCCTCCTCCTCCCCAACCCTTCCCACTAGGCCTCAGGGGGGCACACAGGGTCATACCAAGTCAGGCCTCCTCCTCCCCAACCCTTCCCACTAGGCCTCAGGGGGCACACAGAGACACAATGTTTATGGAGATGCAGGGGGTTTTTTTTTTTTCCGTCCACGGCACAGAGCTTTTCCATCTCCCCTAAGCTTTCTTGCTTTCAGCCCCCTTTAGCCTGCTTGCTGGCACTAAACAGCCAAGATCCATGTGAAGAAAAGAGGATTGATTAGAATCGTAATCATGATCCCTGGCATTCGTCCGGTGTTAGTGTTCACAAAGTGTTTTCACACATTATCTCATTCGGTCAGAGGAGGTCGAAGCTGGAAGGGACCTCAGTAATCATTTAGCCGAATCCCCTCATGTTACAGATGGGAAAACTGAGGCCCGGAAAGGCTAAATGTCTTCCCCAATGGCCAGGGACAGTGTAGCCAAGTCTCCAAGCTCCTTGTCTAGGAATCTGTGCTGCTTCCAACCCTCTGAAAAGAAAGAGCATGGTCACGTTTTTGCTCCACAGTAGATATTAAACAAGTAGATATTAATCCAAAAATGAGAAGAGTGGGACATGAGAATGAATAAAAGCAACTCCTGTAAGAAATGGCTTGGGTGGGGTTGGGGGGGGCGGCTGGAAGTGGGGAAGACAATTAGTCTAAGTCCTGAATGGAACATGTTAATTAACAAAGTTCCCCCTCTTTTTGTCCCCCTTCATCTCTCCACTTCTCTCCAGGTTTAAAAATATGAACATTATGCAGCTTGGAATCTAAGGCTTAATTCAGCTGCAGGTCCCGGGAGGAGAGGGAGTCTTTTCTTGGCTTCAGATCTGGCACCTACGCTCCCAAGGGTTGGCAGCATGACGGGCTTGTGTGTGCCTCTGTGTCCACTCAAGACATTGGATTTAGCAGTGAAAACCAGGCATCTTGACCCTTTCACAGATCAGATGATTTGCAAATTAATGGCTCTTTTCCGCCAAGGCTCTGAGGAGGTTAAAAAATATTTCTGGTGAAGGGGGGTGGAAAAATATAAAACGGGCAAAGGAAAGGAAACTGACATTGGATTTTGTGTCAGGAAAATACTTCCCTGTGAATGGCGCTTGTGTGCGTGGACATGGGTCTCTGCATTTCCATGGGGCTGTCGTGCCCCTGTTGCCCGAGCCTGTTGGAAGGTAAGCGGTTCCTTTGTGTGTTCGTTTATTACTAAGCCCAACTCTTTTCCCTCTAAAACTCCTTCTTCTCCCTGTTGAGCTGACCATGCTTCTGGATTTATGAAGAGAGATGTTTTAGCAGAAATCCCCCAGAGTGTCCCATCAGCCCTAAATCCCAGGCCCGCTCACCCCCCCAAGACCCCATGACACAAAGCATGCCAACACGGCTTCCTCTTGCCTATGCATTAGCCATCCATTGTGGCAACCTGACATCTCTCACACATAAAACCGTAAGAGAGAAATAAAATATCTGTCTCTTGGCGAAAATAAAGCTTTGCCTCCCTCCTGATGTATAGGATATAAAATAAAGCCTCGGCTCCAATAGTGGGTTTTCCTTATGCCGGAGTTGCCTTTGCACACACGGAAACAATGAAGACGGATGGTTTGGGATGAGGCCCAGCCTCCTGGGGCCACCTTCACCCTCTTTTATTATAGTCTCTCCCCCGTCCCTGCCTTTTTCTTTCTTCTTCACTTTCTTTCCTTTCTGGGTTGGATTTACCTTTTATATGCCCTTCTCTTTCTTTCCCCTGGAACTTTATTTCTCCTGCTCACTTTCTTTCTAAAGCTTGACAGAGATGGTGGGAAAGGAGCCAAGTTTCTCACCTTCCCAAACATGCCTGCCACCTCTCCTCGCCTCCCCATCTCCGATCCCCAGCTCTCTCTGGACCACCAGCCCCTCTGACTCATTTTGCTGCTACTGCTTTGAGATTTACTTTGGTCAAATGTACAAATGTTCCCAAGAGACAATTAAAATTGTGTTTAGTGGTGGGGGGGTGGATTTTTTTCTAGGGAGCTGCCCTTCCTCCCTCCTTTTTCTGTCTGGGCTGGGTGGTTTATAGATCTCAGCATTTCTTTATTTAGCCTCTAAGGAGGCCAACAGAGCAAAGCTGCCACCTCACAGGGGTGAGAGTTGACATTCACCTCCCAAACCCAAGCCTCAAAGCTGCATTACCAGACAGACTGTGGGCGTTGGACCCCTTCCAGCCAACTCAGCTACCAAGAGGACCATCAAGTCCCAGACCAGTCCCCTGCCTCTTCTCCCCAGTCTGAGAACTGAGGGTGCTGTGAGGGAACATAGGGGGCTTCCCCATGCTCACACAGAGAGACCAGAACTGTCACCCTCACAGTCACAGAGACATGACCACCTTCCTGCCTCTCACACACTTGGTGCTGCTTCCCACAGTGCATAGAGCCCACCTTTCCCTCCTTTGTCCCTAGAGGCCTCTCTCTTGCCTGGTGGCAACTGCGCCCCTCTGCGCCTCTGTGTCTCTCAACCCAAGTCTGAGGAGGGTTGTCTCTGGAAGCCTCTCCCCATCCTTGCCCTGACCTCCCACCGCTCTCTCCTTCCATCCAACCCCAGACTGCTTCTCAGCCCATTCAAAACCTCACTTGCCCTAGGGGACTGCAGGACACCGCCCAGGTCCTTGGAAGAGTTAGTACTGCCTGAAAGAAGGGGGTGCAGGGTCTGGGCCCCTGGGGGAACAACATGGGAGGGGGAGCTGGTATTGCAGGGGGGTAAGAAATGTCCCGGGGACAGGGGTGGCTTTCAGCCTCTGAAACTGATCTCCCCAGGTGGAGGGCGGTAGAAGGGCTTCAGTGTGTGTGACCACATCACCCTAATCTGAGGAGATCCTTATTAATGCTGCCCAAAACCTGGAGGGGGAAGGAAGGCAGCAACATCTATGGAACTCTGCCCAAAAGTGGAGGTGGGGGCAGGGCTTAGAGCTGCCAAGTCCAGAAAAAACTCAATCCCAGTCCCAAAGGTCGTTAGCTTTGGGGTTCTCTCTGTCTGTCTCCCCCTACTTGATGTCTCTCCAGATATCGGCAGTGACCACCGCCATTAGGTAAGGGGAGAGAGTCAATTAGTGAGAGGATTAATTACTGTGACGCACGAGCCCCGTTTGTCTTCCTTACTGGGTGTGACTGTGTTCAGACAGAGGAACACGGGCACGCACCCAAATACACATTGTTGTCACGCCGTCTTAGACGTTTTATTTATTTGTTGGATTCCTGCCCAGAGCCGCTTTTCCACGGGCGCAGAGTCTCCCACCAAACACGCTGCCTCCTTCTCTCAGCACGCACTCGCCTGTCCCAAAGCCGTACACCCCCAGACCCGCGGGACGCCCCCTCCGTGCCTGCAGGGCCGTCGGCTCCGCGCCGGGACCCGCGGCCTTCTTCGTGGCTGGGTCTCTCTCTGGGTCTCTTTTCTCTTTTCCTCCACTTCTCCCCGTATTTCCCCGACAGATCTTTCCTTCCTTTATCCCCGCCTGCTTTTCCGCACTCCGTCTCATCTTTTCTCTGGTTTTCTGCCTTTATTTTCTTTTCCTGTCCCTCTCTCCTCACTTCTGCCTCTATCTCTCTTTTCTGTTCTTCAGCTCAGCGTCTCCCTCCCAAGATTATCCACGTCCTGTCTTTGCTCCGCGGCGCGGAGCTGACTCGCAACTGGGATCTCCACGCTTGACCTTGCTGTTCCACCCGCTCCCTGCCCCCCCCCCCACGCCCCTGCCCCATGCCCAGGGTCCCTCCAGCGCTCGTGGGAAGCCGGAGTTGTTTAGCCAGGCCAGGCGCACACCGTGACGCCCCGGCCTGCCGGATGCTGCCCTTTCCTGGCCCTGCGGTCCCTGCTCCCCCTTAACCAGCCCAAGCCCCCCTTGGTTTAAAACATGGCCAGGCGCAAAGGGCACACTGGAGCAAGGTGCCAAGCTCCCCACCCAACTTCTCACCTTAAATAGTGCGCTGACCTAGGGATCTCGGACAAGCCTCCTAAATTGGGCTTCCTGGCCGGGAAAGTGGAGATAGTACCCTTCTCTTCCACCCTCCACCACCCGCTTGCTATACGGTTCAGGGGAGACAGTGATACAAGCTGTAAAGTACTGCACACGAGTAGATCACTTCCATGAGACAGTGATGGGTGAGATTAAGGCAATTTGAGTCCGGAGAGAACTAGACGGGAAGGAGAGGCAGGAGACCTTGGCGCTCAGATCCGAGCGACCTTATCCACGCAGTTCCCTGCGTGGCATTACCGCGGCCTCACCGAGTCTGGGCGGAGTTTGCGTGGCCTCTGAGACCGGCAGAGTCCAGGGGTGCTCCGGGCTGGCTATTTCCTCCCTCCTCCGGGATGGGTGTAGCAGGGTGTGTACTCCGCATGGGGTAACCTCCTAGAGCTGGCTACGTCCCAGGCGCCTCCTTTCACGGCCTTATCACTCTTTTCTGCTCCTTGGGCTGTTCTGGAGCCGAAGAGAGAGGAGGGAAGTGGCCAGGGGCGGCCATCATCCTCGGGATCAATAGCAGCCGAGAGTGACTGGGCAGGCTCTGTCCGTGGGCCGAGCGTCATTCTGGAACCTGGAGGGGGCGGGGGCGGGGGAAGGAAGGGAAGTGGAAGTTTGAGAGGGGCACCTTCAGGCTCCCCAAACTGCATGGCAGCTGGGGAGGGCTGACAGAACCCTCTCCAACCCGGGTTCTGACCAGGGTCCCTCTGGGGCTGATCGTCAAGGAGCTTCTCAAGAAAAGAAACCTGGACTGTGAAAGTCACCTCCTAGGCCCTCTGGGGCCGTATCCAGGGGTGCCTGGGAGGAGGGTGGAAAGGATTCTGCAGTCACCGAGCTATCGGCGAAAATGATCGCCGCGGACCCTGGTCCAGAATGTACAGGTCCTGGGCGGTGTAAGTGGCTGTGGGTCTGTGGAGGATGTTGGGTAGGAAAGAGCTTGCGTAGTTGAGGATGCAGACAATAAATGTGGCCGGGAGGGTGAGGAGGGAAGGTTGGTGCTCTTGGCTGAACGGACACTGGCTTAAATGCAGAGCTGAGCTGAGCGGCTTCGGAGATGGCGAATTTAGAAAGCCTGGTCAGTTTTCTCTCCATGTCCCTGCGACCGATTGTGTTTTAAAACAAAAGCTCAATGGAAACGAAAACAAAACAAAACCCACCATTAGTCTAATGTGCTGTCCCCGTGGAGGAGTTAAATCTGGACTCCAAACCTAGAATCTGGAGCCAAGAGGCGCACTTTGAGTTGCGCTCCCGGCCCCCCTTGCAGAGACGCCAGGGTTGGCTCCTGCGGACCTGTTTACTGAGCCATCTGGACACCAGGACGAGCGGAGCCTGACGCCCTAGAGCAAGCGTCCTGTCCTCACCCTCAACTCCCCTGCCTCGCTGGTCCGTCTGTGGGGAGGGGCCTTCTTTCCCCTATACCTAGGTCCCATGGTTCTTGCACCCCCAAATGGATGGAGCAACCTCCTCCTGCCCACCGAAGGGAGGTGACAGGCCTTGGGTTGGGGAAGGGCCGGCAGCTAGGTCCAGCTGTCGTCCGGTAGGTCCCACTGACCGCCGCACACTCCACCGTGACCCCTCTGCTTTGCATGAGAAGAAGCCCAGCTGGGACGGGGGCGGAGGCGAGCCACCCGGGACTGGGGCCACTATAGATTCCAGAAAGGCGCGATTGGGTCGAGGGTGCTGGCGGCGAGAACCCGGACAGCTGCGGGGAGGGGAGGAGTGTGAGGACAGCAAGGCTGGACTGGCCCCCTCCCCGCAGGCTTCACGCAGCGCAACAAGCTGGGAGGCGCCTGGGGGTCCGGGCGAAGAAGTGGGGACCCCGTGCCACACGCTCTTGGCGCTTCCGGGGGTGCCAGAATCCTACCGAGTACCTGTTGTCTCCCGCCGGGAAGTGCCGGGTCCGCAGGAGGAGCGCGAAGCCGAGTCCGAGCCCGCGGAGCCCGCCCCCTAGATCGCAGAATCGCCTTCTCCATCCTCTGCCCTGCCCCGCGTCGGGGTCTGGGAGCGACCGGCGGAGGCCGGCGGCGCGCGGGAGCTGACTAGTCCCCTACGCTCCTCCGGCCCGCAGCGGGGAGCCCACATGTGTATGTGCAAGAAGGTGTGGAGAATGCGTTAGGGTCCCGGCACCCAGGGGTCAGGGCAGAACGCCAACGAGTCGCACTGCGGGTCTCCGCGGCTTCGGTTTCCATGACATGGTGACGCCGGCGGCAAGGCGGGGGCTGCCTGTGGGCCTCGAGGTTGCTGGGCGGTGCGGGCGGAGTCAGCAAAGGGGCGTTGGCAGAGCCCTAAAACCCCACGGTTCCACGGAGCGCAAGCCAGATTCGCTGTAGCAGCTTCCCCGTTCGTCCGAAGAGGGTATTCC
The DNA here is from genome assembly GCF_028885655.2 of Pongo abelii. Lineage (NCBI taxonomy): Eukaryota > Metazoa > Chordata > Mammalia > Primates > Hominidae > Pongo > Pongo abelii. The sequence continues at coordinate 52,434,514 of NC_072004.2, read as the reverse complement.
ATCTGCACAGCAGGATTCCCTGCCAGCCCAGGTTCACTGCGACTCCGCTTCCCCTAGCATTTCCCCCGTTTCAGCTTCCGTCTGGTCTGCGCATCGCGAGTGGGGTCCAAAGGCCAATTCCACAATACCAGCCAGCTCCGGAGGGACGCCCACCATCACTGCCTTCCATGCTCGGGCCAAATGAGCCTTCCTAGCACCCCCTCCCCCGAAGCACAAAAACGGGGAGCAAAAGTGGGACCGCCCAGCCCAACCACCTTCAGACTCCACTTCAGGAGAAATCCTGGTTAAGCCGACCCAGAACAGGTGTGGTCGAAACGGAATTTAGGGTTTGACTTGAGTGCTCCGAAAAACTAGAGTAACTCTTCCAGGCGAAGGCACTCTAGACCAGGATCTGTCCCCCACGTGTGGGCAAATGCGCCCCTGGGGGCGGCGGTCCCGAGTTCCTAGCCAGAGCGGGATTAGGGAGTTACGGGTTCCCTGAGGTGTGAACTATGGAGGGTGTGGTCTGCTGTTGTCTGGGGAAGCCGGTGCCAACCCGAAGCCTGGACACGGGAGGACTGGAATCCCGGTACACGCTGCCCATACACTGCCCGCCCATCTACTGCAGCCTCTTCGTGGCGTCCCGGCACCCCCCTCCTCCTTCCCTCTTCCCAACGCCACAACCACCACCCCCAGCCGCCGTTGGAGCCCTCCGTTTCCCGCCTAGTCGTTTGTTTTTGTACGTAAAAGGTGTCTCCGGATCACAGTTTTCTCAGAACTTTCCCGCCAGGGTTGCAACTCCTCACCCGAGGCGCTTCCCGGTCCACTCCTTCCCCCGCGCCGGCGCCGCGCCTCCGGTCTCCCCGCCCCCATCAGGAAACCGCCCGAATCAACTTTGCGAGAGTGCTCTGCGGGAGACAGACACTCAGCTCGCCCAAGACCCGGACCCTGTGGACTTTGGATGGATTGGGGGAGGGGGCACTGAAAGAGGGACGGGAGGAGGGAGATTCTGCTGCTAAGAGCCCCCTCCCCCTCCAAAGATGTGCGCTGCGCTTGGGACAAACTTCCAGGTCAAGAAAGTACGGGGGGACAATGCCAACAGCCGCTGAATTGCAAAGCCCAGCAGTGCAGCGGAGCCGCCTGGGATTCCGGCCCCGGCTGCACCCCAACCTTCCACAAGGCTCGGTCTTGGACTACCCCCACTCTACAGCAGAACTCTGGCCTCCGCCTGCGCCTATTCCCTCTCTCTCTCTGTCCCTCCCATCGAAACCCACGCCTTACCGGAGCAGGAGGGGGCCCAGGCACGGTGCTGCCCGCCGTCCGCGCCGCGCGGGGCCGCGGGTGCCGCCGCCACTGATCCTCTAAACGCGGTCTCCCCGCACTCTCCCGGGCCGGGGGATGCAGAATGGTTTACAGAGGGACCGCGAGGCGCTGATTGGTCGCAGGCCGCAGTGACGTCGGCGGGCGCTGCATTAAGGCGAGGGGGCTTCCAGAGCTCAGCCAACAGCCAGGAGCAGTGACCAAGCCGCCGGAGCTGGGGAGAGACGCACCGGGGCGGCGACTGGGCCAGGAGACCAGGGACTGAGGGACGCGCCCGGGGAGGGCCAGCAACGAGCCGCGGCCCGGGCGGCGACAGCGGCGGTCCGCGCCGAGCCGTTCCAGCCGCCGGCCTACTGTAGCCGCTGCGCCAGGATATTTTTTTTTTAAAGCTCTCCAAGCTGCCCCCCTCCTCCCCGACTCCTTCCGCTGCAAAAGAAAAACAAAAAAAAAAAAAAAGGAAGGAGACTAGAAAGGAAACCCAGATTTGCCACCACAACGAAAAAAAGAAGGGGAAAAGGAAAAGGAGAGAAAGTCGAGCGACTGTGGGGTTAGACGGAGGCAGACAGAGCGTGGGCCGAGCGATGCGAGGCTGTGCGCCCAGGCGGCCACGAGTTGTGACTGGAGCCACGATGCACGGCCAGGCGCGGTGAGAAGCCAGCCCGTAGTGCCTCCCGAAGGAGCCCGGGCGCAGGGAGGGTCGCCCTGAGGACACGGAGGCCGCCAGGCAGGCCAAGGGTCGAGGTGACTGGGCTGGGGCGGTAGGGAAGGAGCGAGTGCGCCTGGCTGCCTCCGCCCGGAGTTGTCCCTCTCTGTTTTCGATTGACACAAACACTTCTCCAAAAGCGGGGAAACCTAAGCAACAACAGCAATCAACACCAAGATCTTCCTCCTACCCTCCCCTCTTTCCCTTCTCCCGCGGTCGGCCCTCGTCTCCTCCCCCAGGCCCAGCGCCGGCGCTCGGCGCGTCCAGACCCGCAGCGCGATGCTGGCAGTTTAGGATCCAAAGCTTCTCTGCTCCTTTTGTTCTTTCCTTCCCTTTTTTTAAAAAGAGGGGGGAAGTCCCAGTGGTGGGCAGCCTGGCACGCACACACTCGCCCTCATACACCGACAAAAGCAGATGCACTTTGACTTCTGACAGCTCTACCTCAAGCCCCGGAGAACTCAGCGGCGCTTTCCTCGCAACTCGAGCTCGGCGAGTCGTCGTCTTCTTCTTCTTCTCCGTTTTTATTTATTTATTTCCGTTCCCGCCGCCGTTCTCACTGACCTTCACTCCTCCGCGGGCTCTGAGCAGAAGAGTCGCATTCTCTCCCGCCTGAGACTTCTTTTCCTCGCCCCAGGAGCTCAGGCGGCGCCGCTCCAGCCCGGGGCCCCGGGACTCCCCGGCTGCACACTTCACTGAGACGCCCCCAGGCCCCAATCAGCCTCGTTTCCTCCACCCTACTTTGATTTCCTGGTGCGAGTTTTGGCTTGCACGGCCAAGTGTGTGTCCTCTTTTTGGAGAGACTGGGGAGCTCGTGCCGGTTGTCTTCAGGAGTCATCCCCTGGGCTCTACTTTGCCCCTCTCTCTCTGGGCCTCATCAGACCAAACCAAAGACCATGGTTCACTGTGCCGGCTGCAAAAGGCCCATCCTGGACCGCTTTCTCTTGAACGTGCTGGACAGGGCCTGGCACGTCAAGTGCGTCCAGTGCTGTGAATGTAAATGCAACCTGACCGAGAAGTGCTTCTCCAGGGAAGGCAAACTCTACTGCAAGAACGACTTCTTCCGGTGAGTACTTTCCTCCCACGCCTCTGCCGCTCCCTCCCCGCGGGCCCTTCTCGGCCAGCTTCGGATCAGAGGTTAGCGTGGCCTCGCTGCCCAGTTAGGAACTGCTTCTAGAGAGGGCAGCCAAGTCCCGCGGGCGCCCGCCTCTCCGCCAGCTGGCGCGCTGGGAGCCCGGGACGCGGCCCTGCTTGCATCCTGGAAACTATGGGTCTGGGTTTGGCTGCATGTGCCTGGGAAGAAAGGATCTGAGCCTGACTCAGCCCAGAAGCCCTTTCAAGCTTGGAAGAGACAGGGCAGCCTCGGGCGTTGTAGCCCAGACTGCTGTCTTTCCCGGAGCCAAGCTCTGCAGCAACTGCATTCTCCAGGCCTTCGGGGTTGTTTGCCCTCCAGGCACAGCCCAGGCTCCCTCCCAGCCACTACCTTTTCCGACCCCGAGCGGTCTTGGCGGGAAGCTCCGAGCCTTTTGCGTAGAGTGTCTGGAAAGAACTCGGCCTTAAGGCCGATCCTGCACGCCCGGGGGTCTTCCCCAAACCCGGACATGCCTCCGAGTGCAGACCTGGGCAAACTGCTGCACTGTAGCCTGCGAAGTGCCCGGAGCTTTTTCCTGCTTCCCTGGCTGCCGAAGTTGTCTGGTGGTTCGGCTTCAGCCCCAGGCGACTCCGACTCCCACGGGCTCCGCTCAGTAGTCCTCCTAGGAAACTGCCAGCCACAGCCAGCAACCTCTTTGCTGAAACCTGGGGGAAAGCCAAGACCTCTAGCTTGCTGGTGGAGAGACTTCTCCCTACCCCCCTTATCCGTTTAGCATTTTAATTATATTATCGTACACTCACAATTTCGCCGCTCCATCCACACAAACACAGAAGTCAGCAGAGAAGAACGGGCACAAATGCGAATTGCAATTCCACCCTACGGATGTGAAATCTCGCAATTTACTCGGCTGACTTGGTCTCTGCTTTTCTGAGTTTGTGGTCATAGTTCAAACCAGGGAGCAGGAGGAAGAGGGATTCAAAGCCACTCAGAGGGCCAAGACGCGCTGTCCCCAATGCCGCTCCAGGACTCGTGCCTGGGGTTGGGTTGCGTGGAACCATGAAGCAAAGCTCCGTGCTCTCTGGTATTTCGGGAGAACGCGCAGGCTGAGCCTCTGAGCCTCCGCGGGCTGCCCGGTTTTCCTCAAGGACTGGATCATAGCGGGAGGGTGGCAAGCCGTACTCGTACCCGCTGCCAGTGGGTCCCTGAGCCTGGCTTCCACAACCCGCGGCAGAGCGCCCAGAGCCAGCTCCCGCAGCTCCCGCTTTTGCCAACCTGCCCCGCTTTAGGCAAGAGCGTGGAGGCGGCCCCGCTAAGGCTACGGGGGGCTCTCCGCGGCTATGTTTGTTTACCAACAGCGGGACTAGACCTCGCCAACCCCACGCCTATGTGCGGGTCCTTTTGCGTTGAAGGAGAGAAAAGCGGCGCTCCGCGCACGTTTATATAGAGTTCTAATTATAATTCGACTTTTCTGAATCTAATCGGAAAATAAATGCCCCTGTTCCACCCGCCCACACAGGTCACTGCCTTGCCACCTTCTTTAGACGATGCATCTTTCCTTTGGGATAACGCTGGGAGTGAGGCTGGGGCTTGGGGGATAGCTTGGGCCCCTGGCTCTAACCGCGTGTATCTCCTCCCTGACACTTCCCTGGTGCCGCGCTCTCTCTCCTGCTGCCTTCTCACCTGCTTAACCGGAATTCTGCCTCTCTTTATCTCTCTCTTCCCTTCTTTCTGTGCTCCATTCCTCCTCTCCTACTTCCTCCACTTTTTACATCTTCCCCCTCTCTCGCTGTCATCTTTCTCCCCGCCTGTCTCCCCTTGCCCCTGGCTGACCCATCCCCGCCCCCGCCCCCCACCCCCACCCCCCGCAGGTGTTTCGGTACCAAATGCGCAGGCTGCGCGCAGGGCATCTCCCCTAGCGACCTGGTGCGGAGAGCGCGGAGCAAAGTGTTTCACCTGAACTGCTTCACCTGCATGATGTGTAACAAGCAGCTCTCCACTGGCGAGGAACTCTACATCATCGATGAGAATAAGTTCGTCTGCAAAGAGGATTACCTAAGTAACAGCAGTGTTGCCAAAGAGAACAGCCTTCACTCGGGTGAGGCCCCAATTCCTGGCTGGCTAGGTGCAAGCAGGTCCTGGGGGAGGAAGGCTCGCCAAGGCCCCGGCTCATCTGTCCCTTCCCTCTTCTCAGCCACCACGGGCAGTGACCCCAGTTTGTCTCCGGATTCCCAAGACCCGTCGCAGGACGATGCCAAGGACTCGGAGAGCGCCAACGTGTCGGACAAGGAAGGGGGTAGCAACGAGAATGACGACCAGAACCTGGGCGCCAAGCGGCGGGGACCGCGCACCACGATCAAAGCCAAGCAGCTGGAGACGCTGAAGGCCGCCTTCGCTGCTACACCCAAGCCCACCCGCCACATCCGCGAGCAGCTGGCGCAGGAGACTGGCCTCAACATGCGCGTCATTCAGGTCAGGCCCCGGCGCGCCTCTCCATCCCACAGAGGCCCACACTGCCACTTTGGGCACCCAGGCCGAGCCCGGGAGAGCCCTGAATCCAGAGAGAAGTGAGAGATTGAGTCCGGAGGTGGGGTGCCTAGACACATCCCGAGCCTGCGGGACCTATGAAATGCCTGATGCCTTCGAGCATCTAGAAAGTCCTCTTCCCAGCCCAACAGAGGTGATCGTGGCAGTGGAGGGGGAGGGACGGGAGTTCAGCCAGAGGCTGGAGGAGGATAACTGTTGAACACTCTGGAGAGAGTGGGGAGCCCTCTTTCTGCACATACCCCACCCCCACCTCGGGTTCGGAAGGGTCAGAGAAGTCTGTGTCCCCCAGAGTCAATCAGTCTCTCTGCCTTCTGCACAAAGTGAACTCTTCCTAAGTCTGCAACTCCAACTTTGTGATCGCTTGCTCCAATTAGACAAGCGCCAGATCAGGGACTTCCCCTCCAAAGAGAGGTGGTTCCGGCGGGAGTCAGCTCTGCTTCCAGCGGGTTGGAGTGAAATGGGGATGGGAGGCTACCTGGAGGCAGCTGGGCCTGTGGGCGGAAAGGAGGTGAGACTGCTGAAGTTCCAGGCCAGGGGCAGTCTCTGGCTCAGTGCTAGGTGTCCGGTTCACCGGTCCTGGATGCCCTGCGTGGGTGTGGGTGGATGTACCCGCCTGGGAGTGGGTGGATGTACCTGCCTGGGAGGCTGGCTGTGCATGTGCACACGTGTTCAACACGGAAGGCCCTGAGGCCTACAGGAGACTGTGAGAACCCGTGTGCATGAATGAGAAGTCGTGTGTCTGTGTCACTATTGGCAAGAAGCTGTGGATAAGTATGTTTGGCACTGTGAGATTGTGCATGGGTGTAGGAGATTGTAGGTTTTGGTATCACAGGCTGTTTCTGTGTCTCTGTCATGGTTGGGGGGAGGGTTGCTGCAAGAGACCGTGAAATGGAAACGCGGTGTGTGTCTGACATTATTTTGGAGAGGCGTAGTCTCTATGTGTGTACAGCCCCAGAGAAGCTGTAACTGTGATAGTGTGACTGTTAGAAAAACCCCAGCTATACCACAACTGTCCCCCTCCAGACAGGGCGGCCTGTCCAGGTCCTCCTGTGGGATTCCTGCTCACCATTGGCTCAGGGTCCGCGCTGAGTGGTCCTAGTCAGAGATCGCACCGTCACCACTACCCTACACACACACACACACGCGCGCGCGCGCGCGCGGAGTCGGCTAGCCGGGCGGTGGAGGGGTGCTGGCTAGGCCCGGAGCACCCCGGGGTCGGGGGTAGAGTCTGGGTGGCCTCACCCCGCCGCCATATGCTGCAGGTCTGGTTCCAGAACCGGCGCTCCAAGGAGCGGAGGATGAAGCAGCTGAGCGCGCTGGGCGCCCGACGCCACGCCTTCTTCCGCAGTCCGCGCCGGATGCGGCCGCTGGTGGACCGCCTGGAGCCGGGCGAGCTCATCCCCAACGGCCCCTTCTCCTTCTACGGAGGTGGGTGCGCGCCGAATGGCTGGGCACGGCCAGGTCGGGGCGGGCTTCGTTGGAAGCGGGTGGCAGCGCGGGGGGGCACGCCTCGCTCTCTGTAAGCCACTGGAGAGTTGGGGCGAGTAGGGAGAAGGCTGGGAGTAAATCAAGGGGAGGCGGCGAGACCGAGGGCCCAATTCACGGCCCTGAATGACCGGGGTGGCTGGTAAGGGGCAGCTCCCGGGCTTGCGCCCAGCCTCCTCCCTGCACCCAGGCCCTCAAGGGCTCCCCGCGATCCGCGAGTTCCCCGCGTGGCCTTCCTCAGCCCGCCGAGGTCGCGTCTTCCCTCCCTTTCGGTCCCGCCGGCCCCTGGCCGGGCCCTGACGTCCTGCTCCCTCCCCGCCGCTCCGCAGATTACCAGAGCGAGTACTACGGGCCTGGGGGCAACTACGACTTCTTCCCGCAAGGCCCCCCGTCCTCGCAGGCCCAGACGCCAGTGGACCTACCCTTCGTGCCGTCATCTGGGCCGTCCGGGACGCCCCTGGGTGGCCTGGAGCACCCGCTGCCGGGCCACCACCCGTCGAGCGAGGCGCAGCGGTTCACCGACATCCTGGCGCACCCATCCGGGGACTCGCCCAGCCCCGAGCCCAGCCTGCCCGGGCCTCTGCACTCCATGTCGGCCGAGGTCTTCGGGCCCAGCCCGCCCTTCTCGTCGCTGTCGGTCAACGGTGGGGCGAGCTATGGAAACCACCTGTCCCACCCCCCCGAAATGAACGAGGCGGCCGTGTGGTAGCGGGGTCTCGCACGGTCTGCGGAGTTCGTGGTTGTACAGAAATGAACCTTTATTTAAGAAAAATAGAAAAAAGAAAAAAAACATAAAAAGCAAGTCCCCACCCCCTTCCTCCAGCCTCGAGAACCATTCTCCTTCTGGGGAGACCGGATGGAAAAGGGGGACACGAAATAGGATCCAAATCGGCCTCGAGGTGGGACTGGGATCCGCGCACTGGCTGTCGACGTGCAGAACTGGGGCTCCCCAAAGGAAACGCAGACCTCTCCCCAACTCCCACCTGGACCCGGATCCGTAGACAGACCCCGCGGGCGTGTGCGCCTTGCAGGCGGGCGGCGAAAAGACGTCCAGGGCAGCCGCGGGTGCGCACAGCCATTGGCGATGCCGGGAGCCGTGGGGAGGGAGGCCGTGAGCACAGCCGGGTGAAGGAAGCGAAGCGGCCCAGGGCGCTCCCGGGCCAGCCAGGAGGGTTCTAGCTCTGGGATATCCCTTATTAGTGTTGTCTCAGAGTTCAACAACAGCGACAACAAACTCTTATAGCTTCAGAAACGCCGACCTGCCGTGCATCAGGTGGGACTATATATATATTTTTTGTCTATCTGGATTTTTGGTTTTTGTTTTTGCCAAAATTGCAAAATTCTAAATGTAAAGCCCTCCATATCAACTCTTCTACCTTCGCAAAACTACACATACACACATACACACGTACACGGACACACTCGGTAGGATGGTCTCCAGCCAGACCGCTCAGTAAAATGACTTGAACATCAGCTGTACAAGAAAAGTATTCTACCTTCACACACAAAAAGTTAAAAAAAAAAAAAAAGACTATTGAACTAAAAACAGTCAACTGTTTACGTATAATGTTAAATTCAGGAGTTCAGTGTTTTACTAATATATCCTGTTTTGAAACCTCTTGTTCGAAAACAAAATGTTTTGAGCAATCAACCAAAATTTTTCCTTTTCTTTTCCTGTAGATGTTCTGACAGATTTGCAGGGCTTTCGGCTCACTGTGCTAGTATGTAAAAAGGTGTTGTTTACACGAGGCAAAGAGAACACATGCTATTCGACAGTTGCCAAATAGAATAATTATAGCACAAATACTGTAAAGGTGCCTGGCACCAGCAACCTGAGAAAGTGTTAAAAAAAAAAAAAAAGTGTTACAAGGTTTAAAAAAAAAACATCTTTGCTAATTTTTTGTCCTGTTGAACATTCATGGAATTGTTAATATGACTTATATAGACCCACACAGGTTTTATTTTTGTGTCTTTAAAATAAAAGTCCAAAATATTTAAATTTTATGGTCAAATATGCAGTCAACAGCTGCTACTTTTTCTTTATATATTAAATTTCTCATATGTCTTTTATTGTTCTAATAAACCTAAGCTTGTGTGACCTCCAGTGCATATTAGACCATTCACTGTATGAAAGAAAACATGTTGAATAAATTTGTGAGTTTTTAATAAAAATAGAAAATCTGATGTTTAGATAATTGGTGTGTTATTTGATGTTTTCAAAGGGGAGCCCTGATGGGGAGCTGAATGGGTCCTCAGAAGCCAGGTGGAAAAGAGAGGCAGGATTGGGGTGATATATCTGTTTTTGCCTTGGCTGTGGCTGAAACCTTTTGCTAATGCCAGCCAAGCTTTTCTCTGTGGCTTCCTGCTGTTATTAGCTACAGATTTATATCCTGTGGATTTAACTGATACCGTTGAAGAGATGTTTGCTGATAAGTTAATATAGAATTTGAAATAGAAATCAAATCATGGCTAAAAAATGAGTGGTCCGGGTCTGCGATTAGGCATAAGATTCAAGGCATTCCCTCTTTCACTCTCCCTGCACGTGCAAAACTGGGCTTGTGAGTATCAGATACTTGTAATACATAGTTAGAGGTGGTCCTTTTCAGTTTCAATTCATTTCCTATAGATAATCCGGCTTTCTAATTCGGTAGTTTGAAAGATAATGTAAAGGCTTTCTAATTTGGTGGTTTGAAAGATAATGTAAAATGAATGTATAGTACAGCTAGAAATGAAATACTTTAATCCCTTTCACAGAACTGATATGAAATTGTTGTTTTATAGTATTTGTTACCTTCGAAGTTCCCCAGAAGGAAAACTATTTTGCCTGGCACAAGATACATATTAAGTTTCTCTGAAAGATGAACAAAAATAACTAATATCGAAATCAAATTTCAACTGAAAATGTTCTAAAAGTAGCTCGATTCTTTCCAGTCCTTCATTAGACTTGGAAGAAATTTGAATATTTTATCTACTATGAAATATTCTTGTGGATGTGTGTGTTTCAGTATCAGATGCTATTAGAGTTCCGGGATTTCTTTTCCATATCACCTAGATTTCACTCTGGATTATTTATTTCCTTATTTAAAAAGTCAAAGGTTTGACATTAAATGGTATATAATTTCCAGTGCTGTTTTCAAATTTTGTTAAGACACAGCCAAGTTTATCTTCCCTGCAGAGAAGGCTTTAAAATAAGCAATATTTCACTGCATCCATATGATGGCTTATCTAATGGGGGAGGAGGCTATCTGGGAGGAATCTGGCAGTGTTCTTTCAGAAATAAAAATGTAGGAAATACAGAGGAGACTTTTGAAACTCCCAGCCTCTGCATGCAGCACATTTCTTTATTTGCTTTATATGCAATCACTGGATCGGCTTGTTTTTACCTTTTTAGCATTTATACACATTAAATCCTAGCTAACTTATTCATTATAGCCTCTACTCCCTAGCCCCCTTTAAAGACATTCATTTAAATGAACTGCGCTCATTGGGAAGCTGCATTTTCCTATCAAGGCTGCTGAATTATTTAGCAGCTTTATTGTGGAATCGGGGTATTTGATAAGAAGCGTTTTCGGGTTGGGCACGATGTGGATTCGATTCTTCTAACTCCGTGGCTGTGGCCACAGTCTCTTCCCTCGGCGCCGGATTCAGAATCCTGGCGAAAACCCGAACAGGTGGCAACGCTCAGCAGTCAAATTTGGAGCCGAAGGCCCCAAGGAGGAGGCCTGGAAATGTCAGGGCCTGTTCTCCTTCCCATCAGTGCTCTGGCCCCGAGGTGCGGGGACGCGCGGCACCATCCCTAGGCGGAGCTCCCGCGGGAGGCGCAGCAGGAGGGAAGCGCCACTACGGTCCCCTCTCGCCTGAGAGGGCAGCCTGGTTTCTCCCCGTGGCCATCTTAAAGCCACCACCTCTGTGCCTCTCGCCACCTGCCTTCAGGGTTCCAGCAGCAGGGAGCCACCATCTGCTCTGGCGAGGGAGCTGAAGCTCACCCACCCAACTTCTCTGGGCTGGCTGCCGCTGGTGAGCTGCTCTGGGTGAGGCACTTGGGGAAGTATTACCTGTGGAGAGCCAGGATAGGCATTGCCAGGGCTGGGACCTGAGGGTGGACAGCATCTAAGTAGAGGCAAGTGGGAACTTGGTTTTCCTAAACTCTTGAAACTCCTTGTCAAGTGAGTAGACAGTTGTTTGGGACAATTGGAAAGTGTCACCCCTTGCCCATCCTCTGCTGTGCCTAATCGCCTGCCACTTTGCAGCCCTTGGAGGGCAGGGAGAGGGATTGTGGACTGGGTGCCCCTCCGCCTTCTCTGGAGAAGGCCATCCTGTTAGGGAACTCCTCACCCTTATTCTCCTCTCCCTGTTCCTCTCATCTGCTCTCATCTCTACAGCAGTCAGAGGTTGAAACTCCTCGCCACAGTCCACTCTCCATCTCCATCCCTACCCCATCAATAAGCCCTTCCCCCACCATCTCAAGACACTGGAATGCAGGTAGGGAGAGGCCTCCAGAGGGAGTATTTGAGAGTTTGCTCCCTTGTCCCTTGCCTCAACTACTCGCAGTTGCATCTTAATTCCTAGAATTACTTCCTCTTCCCTCCACTCCTGGAGTCCCCTTTCTACCTTCAGTATAAGGTCAGGCAAACATTTTGGGGGGCCCTGGGATGTGTGTGACAGTAGAACGGTCTTGATTCCTTGCTAAAATGGCTTCCCAAGTCAGTAGGGACCAGGACAGAGAAGGGAGAGTAAGTAAACAGGTCTATGGCATTTTCTGCTGAGTGTTTGCCCAGCACAGCCCCCAAATTGGCCAGCAGTGTCCTGTTTGCATGACAGCTTAGAGGTGGTCTCTGCACTGACTCACCTTCCTTTCTCTTTTCTTCCTTCTCTTTACCTCAAAGGCCAGGTTTCTAAGCATTGTAAGTACCCAACATAGCAAGGGAATAGGACTGCAGGAGGTAGTTTCTTAAATGTGGGGTGAGAGAAACATTTTTGTCCTTTGAAGCCCCATGGCACCTTGTCAAGGACCAAGGAACACACTTTTGCTTGGGAGGCCCCGATGCAGGCACAAGACTGCAATTATAGAGGATAAACCAAAAACTGTTCACTTAGGCTAAGCTCTCTTATGGATGGTAAAAAGCAGTTTTCTTCTCCTGAGTCCCCTGCCTAGCCTGGCATTCTTTTCCTTCTATGTCTGAGGGGGTTTGCCCTCAGACAGGTTCTCCTTCCCCTCTGCAGCCCTGGTTGTCTTCACTCTTCAAGAGCCACTTTACAGGGACATGGAACAGGCTCCACTAAAGTGGTGTCCTCTTATTGCTCTTGACCCTGAGGACATGTGAAGATTGTGAAAGTCAGAGATCCTCTCTTCCCTTGGTTTCCATGGGAGACAGTAGAGAGCTGAGGGTTCCCCAGTTGTTCAGCTGTGGGATCCAACTGGCCCGGGCTGTACCCAAGGGGCACTGCCACAGTGCACCACTAACACCTCTTTTCTGGATCCTTTTGAGGCAGATTCTGTTTAGAGGGGTCTAGGTCTCTACAGGCAACCTCCAACAGATACCATAAGAATAGACCACTTTGTAGTCACACTTATCATCCCTTATTGCAGTTTCTGTTACATGTTTGTCTACCCTCCTAGGCTGATCACCGTGGGGAGAGAATCCAACTTACTTATCTTGTATCTTATCTAGCAGTGCCTGCCACATAGTGGGCAGTCAGAGAATGCTTGATGAAGGAAAGTGGATGTAAAGCGATTGTATCTTTCCGTGTGCCGGGTGCAATTACATTTATACTATTAAGTCTTTATATTTTGAGTCTGCCCTTCTAACGGTAGACCTGTATTTTTCTGCATTTGTGCACCTGCTTAAAGTGTCTGAGCATGCCCTCATCTCTGAACAGCAAATAATCAATACCGAGGGGTATGCAGTGGAGTAATCCACACCCCACCCCCTTTTCCTTGCTCAGGCAAGGATACTTAGAGACGCCGCAGAAACTATCTTTAGCCACAGCGATTCCTAAGTATTCCCATTAAGAAAGACGCCAGCAGTCCGCCACACACACGTGCATATCCCTGACACAGGATTCCCAAATCCTGGCCGCTGAAGGGCGGGAGGCGTGTGCCCGGCCTCAGACTACTCTAAATTGCGAAATGCCAAACCTGTTCTGGGTCCCAGTCTCTGTGTGCCCGAGTGCGCACCCGCGATTCGAGCAGCTTAAGCTTTACTCCCGCCTCCTTCCCAAATCAGCCACCGTGGGCCACGGGTACGCTATGCTTTATTTCTAAGCGAATCTCGCACAAATCTCGAGGCATATTTTGTACAAGGGGACATTGGCCGCGCGCATCGCAATCCCATCTCAGCGACAGAAGCGGTCACGTGCCTTGGCGCGCTTCCGCACCGCCCCCTCCCGCGCCCGCGCCCGCGCCCGCGCACACGCGCCCGCGCGGCTCCAATCCCTTCAACCTTCCGCGCTTCCGCCTTCATCCTAGCAACGCCCGCAGTGACGCACAGGCCCCGCCCCCTCCCGCGCGCCTCCCGGAAGTTGCCCGTCCAGAGCTGTGAGGTAGCCTCCGCGCGGTCTCTGGCGGAGTCGGGGAATCGGATCAAGGCGAGAAGACCCGGCAGGCAGGGAGCTTCGGGGCCGGGGGTTGGGCTGCACATTTACGTGCGCGAAGAGGAGTGGACCGGGAGCTGGTGACGATGGCGGGGCCGCAGCCCCTGGCACTGCAACTGGAACAGTTGTTGAACCCGCGACCAAGCGAGGCGGACCCTGAAGCGGACCCCGAGGAAGGTGAGGCCGGACTGGGGCAGGCCACGTGCGGAGCGGTGGGCCAGGCCCTGTGGGGCCCGGGGGCGACGTGGGAGGGGCGTGCGCAAGGCCGCCGGGCCTGCGCTCCTTCGCTTGGCGCGGAGGAACGTCGCCTCCCGCGAGGGTGGTCCCGGGCTCGGGAGGAGGGCTTCGGCTTCTTTTCACACGCACTCGAAACTTAGTGCTCGGCCGGATGGGCGGAACAGATCGAGGGCTCAGGCCGAGAGGAGCTGGTCTTCAGGTTTACTTGCTCCAGGCCTGTTGGAGGGAGCCAGAGTCTGCTAGCAAGTTGGAAGTTAGCTTTGAGGATGCCCTTTCTGGTATTGCGTTAGAAAGGGGGAGAAGAAAGTCTTATGTTTTTAACTCAGGTTGCCCTTAAAAACTAAGTTGGAGACTGATGGAAGGATTTTCTGATGCTATTTAAGCCTCTTGAAGTCTCAAGACACTTGTTCAGTGGCTGACGACTGAGACTCCTGTTCTGTAAGCTGATGTTCAGAGTCTAGCTGGGAGTAATCCTGCTTTAGACTTGAGTCAGAAGTGTGAGAAAGGGATAATAAGGAGGGATAAATGCGAGTGCTGAACCGTATCTTAGGAAGATCAGTTGAAGAAACCCGGGGCTGTTTAGCCAGAATAAGCAAAGAAAACTCCCCAAAGAATGGGACAGAGTGAGGGGAGAACGTGATGACTGATTTAAGATATTGGAGCGACTGTCACACATTGAAGAGGAATTCAACTAGTTTGATAGGATCCAAGTCATAGAAATAGATCCCACTAGTAGATGCCGGGAGTCAACTTTCTGTTTAGAAACAGCAATAAGACAGTGTTCTACTTTGGGAGAGAATGAATTTCCTATTCCTGGAAGTTGGTGGGGATTTCGTAAAGGTCGTTCAAGTATGAGATAAATAGGTCGACCGGGGTTCCCGTTAAAGTTTCTGCTAACCTGGGGATTCTGTTTACTTTTCCCTCTCCCCCAACAGCCACTGCTGCCAGGGTGATTGACAGGTTTGATGAAGGGGAAGATGGGGAAGGTGATTTCCTAGCAGTGGGTAGCATTAGAAAACTGGCATCAGCCTCCCTCTTGGACACAGACAAAAGGTATTGCGGCAAAACCACCTCTAGAAAAGCGTGGAATGAAGACCATTGGGAGCAGACTCTGCCAGGATCGTCTGGTGAGTAGACATTTTTGAATGGAACTCTTCTCTTCCCTAATTTTTTTAGGATTAAAATCCTCCGGTCACCCCCCATGATCTCTGCAAGAGTAGTCTGCAGATCTTTTTTTTTGAGACAGAGTTTCGCTCTTGTTGCTCAGGCTGGAGTGCAATGGCGCCATCTCGGCTCACCGCAACCTCCACCTCTGGAGTTCAAGCGAGGCTCCTGCCTCAGCCTCTCGAGTAGCTGGGATTACAGGCATGCACCACCACGCCCGGCTAATTTTGTATTTTTAGTAGAGACGGGGTTTGTCCATGTTGGTCAGGCACCCCATCTGTTATCTTAGGAGAGACCATTGATTTGGTATTAGAAAGGGTCTTAGAGGTTACTTCATTTCACTTCATAAGGAATCTAAAGCCCAGAGTGATTAAGTTGCTATACTCCTTATGTTCGGACTAATGGCTCACCCTACAATGGAGTGACAGAGAAGGCAGTGCATTTTGGCTACTGGAGAGGGTTATGAGCTGAAAAATCATTGTCTCAGATGAGCATGTTACCCTTGAATTGTGACCCCTGACCTTTGGTTTTCCAGGACTTGCATTGAAGCACTGTGTGATACTAGTTATTTGTGAAACTCATTTTTTGCCATTCTAAAAAATCACATAATCCTTCTCTTCCCAGCAAAAGAGTTAGGAGTCTGTGCGCTTATAGTTTTAAAGAATTATAAATTTCTCATAGTGGAAGAAGGGGCTAGATATGGTGATTACTGGGAGAATGTCATTTGTTTTCCTTTAGAAAGGTCAGGGGTGTCATGTTGAGAATCCACAGATAATATAAAAGGAACTATCATTTAGGTTATGATATCTATGATTTAGTCCTTGATGTAGTTCTGGGAGCTCCTGATAAGCTCATTTCATATTCTTTGCCTAGAGACTGATAAAGGGACCAATCATGAGACAAATATGATAATATTTATTGAGTTCTTACCATGCGTCAGGCACTGAGTTTAACTCTATAATTTAAGTTCTAAGAGCCTGGGACACAGTAAGTCCTCAAAAAAAAAAAAAAAATTATAAAACTACCTGGAATTAGACAGATTTTTATAAAAAATTATCACCATTATCACTACATGTGTCACCTAATTTAATCCTCCCAATTGCCCAGGAAGTTATTACTACTTAGCCCCATTTTACAGATAAGGAAATTGAGGGGCAAATTGGTTACATAAGTTTGCTCAAGGTAATATAGTTAGTAAGTGGAAGAAACATAATTCAAATGAAGGCTGTCTGTCTCCAAGATGTACACTCTAGTAAACTCTATGAATGTTTCTTAATCTGAGAAATGGCATACATTCAAAGAATTTAAATAATAATTTCTGTTTACTGTTTTGGCACTTAGTTTTTGTATTTATATTTTTGGCAGCTTTGTGTCTTAAGTTTATATATACCTCTTTAAAGAAGTGCTGAAGACCTGTCATGCTTTCCTAAAATCTTTATTTTATTGAAGAAAGTTTTTGGAAACTGGTCCGTCTATCTTAGAATCATACTTGAAACACATGGGGCTTTTATGTTCTACCATGGAACAGATTGGATAAACTGTAAAAACCTCTAAATATCAGATGATACTCTAAGCATAAGTCAAACAAAGAGCCTTAACTAGCACTCTGTCTACTATAGGATCAAGTTCAGCGTCCTCATGAAAGACGAGACCCTTCCTGATTATTCTCATCTACCATCACTTCCTTGTGCATCCTGCACTCCAGTGCGTTTTCCCTTCTTGTCTATGAGCTGTTGCCTTATGCTTCATAAGTAAAATTATATCTCTTTCTCCACATGATACCATCCCCCACCTTTCCAGGAGAGTTAGGTGGTTCCATCTCCATACACTGTGTACTAATGATGTTGTAATATAATTATTGGCATGCATATCTACCACTCCCACCAGACCATGAACTC